>NC_090649.1:53950611-53970611 GCF_040937935.1 Hyperolius riggenbachi | reverse complement strand
GCTCTGGTGGTGAGATCTCTGTGCACCTGTTGGGGGGGGGGGGGGGGGGGTGATGATCAAGGGAGTGGTGCATGCATGTCGTCAAGCAGGAAATAGAAAGTGGAATGGCAAAAGAACTTGCCTACCATGGGGGTGTACAATCCCAGATGATTATTATAAATTATGGTTTCATGCAACTTTAGCGGTACTTTGCATAAATCTTTTTTTTCCTGTAGTTGGCAGCCAGTGTCTAGGTGCAACCCTGCCCACATACATGTCAAGCGTTGTGCTGCTTGTCCAGGTTCCGTTCTGTGCTTTAGTCAATGCTCTGCCTTATCGCAAGCAGTATTGTGTAGTGTAGGTTAGGCCTGAAAGATAAATCGAATTTAAATCGAAATCGTGATCACCAAGGTCACAATTTCAGAATCGTCAAAGCGGCGAATATCGTGATCACGTCATTTCCACATGGGGAAGTTTGAAGAAGCGCCTTCAAACTTTCCCAAAGTCCCACTGCGTGCAGCCCACAGCGTTAGACATACCTTGCGTCCTCTGTCGCCCTCTGCCGGCTCTTGTGCTTGGCAAAACAGGAGGCGAAGTGGATAGACGGGCATCGCTGGACTCGTGCTGGAAACTATGTCCAGAACTGATGCAGCTTGGTGGACAGAGGAGGCACAGAGAGAGACACAGAGGGGGCACAGAGAGAAACAGAGCGGGCACAGAGAAACAAAGGGGGCAAATGAGAGACCCAGAGAAGGCATGAAGAGGCAAAGGGGGCACAAGGAGAGACAGGGAGACAGAGGGGGAATAAACAGGCACAGAGAGGGGAACTAAGCTTGATTTGAAGGAAATCGTGAATCGAATCGAAATCACAATTTCAGACAGAAATCGCTCAATTCAATTTTTTCCTAAAATCGTTCAGGCCTAGTGTGGGTACAGGAGGAATGGTAGTGTTAGAAAAGTGAGCTGTGAAACTTTGTAACTGCATAACATACTGCTTGTTATAATGCATTGAGTCAAGAGCATGGGGCAAAGGATGTAACAGGACAACACTGCACTTTGCTTCACGTCTCTCTGCAAAACTCTTCTGTGCTCTCTCCTCCCTCCACTGTCTGCTTGCCTCACTGGATTCCTCCAGTGCCTGAAGTCGTTTCCCCTTGTCTCTCTCCCTACTCTCCACTCCACTCTCCCGGCTTATCTCTCCTCCCCAGCTGTCAGTTAACCTTTCAATCTCGCTGTGCCTCTCTCACTTCCTCAAGCAGGGTCGGACTGGGACACTAAGGGCCCACCAGGAAACTTTTAGCCTGGGGCCCAAACAGCTATTTAAATACATAATAATAATATGGTAGGAAATTAGACTAGGACTATGGTAGGATTAGAGTGTGAGCTCCTCTGAGGACAGTCAGTGACATGACTATGTACTCTGTAAAGTGCTGCAGAAGATGTCAGTGCTATATAAATACATAATAATAATAGGGCAGGACATTAGGCTATGACTATGATAGGATTAGATTGTGAGCTCCTCTGAGAACAGTCAGTGACATGACTATGTTCTCTGTAATGTGCTGCAGAAGATGTCAGTGATATATAAATACATAATAATAATATGGTAGGACATTAGACTATGGTAGGATTAGATTGTGAGCTCCTCTGAGGACAGTCAGTGACATGACTATGTACTCTGTAAAGTGCTGCAGAAGATGCCAGAGCTATATAAATATATAATAATAACATGGTAGGACATTAGACTATGACTATGGTAGGATTAGATTGTGAGCCCCTCTGAGGACAGTCAGTGACATGACTATGTACTCTCTACAGTGCTGCAGGAGATGTCAGTGCTATATAAATACATAATAATATGGTAGGACATTAGACTAGGACTATGGTAGGATTAGAATGTGAGCTCCTCTGAGGACAGTGAGTGACATGACTATGTACTCTGATGTGCTGCAGAAGATGTCAGTGCTATATAAATACATAATAATAATATGGTAGGACATTAGACTATGGTAGGATTAGAGTGTGAGCTCCTCTGAGGACAGTCAGTGACATGACTATGTACTCTGTAGTGTGCTACAGAAGATGTCAGTGCTGTATAAATACATAATACAGAAGCATGCAGTAACAATGAGAGCACTGAGGAGCAGGGGGGTGGGGGGTGTGATGGCCATGGAGATTAGTTCAGAGGACCAGATCTTCTCATTCAGCAGATGTTACAGTTCCCCCTCTCCTGCTGTCTGCTGCTGGGTGAGCTGTGGAGAATGTTGGCTGGGGGAAAAAAATGAGGCTGTGTGTCAGAGACACTTTTCAAATGCACTGCGCTCTGCCTGGGGAGAGAGGGGGGAAGGGCAGCACACCCAGTCACACAGCAGAGCGTGGTGCTGTGTGCTCACAGACTATAGCTGCCTGTGCTGAGTCTTGAATGACTTCTTGCTGTGAGGCTGCGAGGGGGGGCACATGCCTCTCCGGGCTACTGTGTACATTGTATCTTCTAGCTGAAGTGATGACATCGCTGGCCCCTCACTGCTGCTGACTCATATATCCTCTTCAGCTGTCTGTTCCTCCCTCAGCTGTACCTCTCTCGCTTCCTCCAGTGCCTAATATCCCTTCTCCTTCCCTTCTCTCCACTGTGCTCTCTCTGTGCTGAGGCTGTCATGTTACTCGGCACTGGAGGCGCCTCCTGATGATGCACAGTGGTAGGCGGATTTAGCAAAAGACAGCAGAAGGTGGCCTCCCAGTGACCTTTGCAGCTTCCTGCCGAGGATTGCCTGCCGCTGCATCACAGGGGGGTGGAGTTTAGAGTTATTGTAATTATAGAGGATTTTTAACCCATTATTGTACATTTATTGCACTGTTTTTGCCTAACGTTTTTTGCATGGTTTCCTATGCCCTGTTTTCAAATTCTGAGTTCAGTTCCTCTTTAATACAGTCAGAAGGAGGCGGAGCTATGCAAATCATTTGGTCTGTCCCATGATGAGGCATTGCGCTGGCCAACTTTGATTATGAGGAGCCTTATTTTGTAATTAACGTTACATATTTAGATGCAGAACTTTGCTAATGAATCTATGTAGCCAGACTATTGTAAAATTATAGTCTTTGTGTGGGGTATGTTGTTGTCACCATAAGTTGAATGATAAATGCGACTTTGACTTTATAAACAAATTGAGCCTATTTATATACATGTGGATGTGTGAGGGGGTCTCAGCTGTTCCTGATGACAAGGTGTACTATCTCTGATGTATACCAGCTCTTCCTACCAAAGTCCAGCCGGGTTGTAATAATTCATAATCTTCAGTATTGAGGGCAGAGGTATGTACACCCAGGTTGTCGGGGACCACATCCACCATTTTGTTATACTGTCAAATAATAGACGTAGGGCTCGTTTCCACTACATACAAGTGGATGGGACTGTTTCCACTTGTGCGTCGTGCGGGAGCGTTTTGGTGTGCGGGGGAAATCTGCACGGCAGAGCCGTCAGATTTCGCGTGTGGCTGGAATGCGTGCGATTCGCCCGCAATGCTTTTAATAGGGAAATCGCATGCGGCTTTGTCATGCGTTTTTTCCCGCGATTTCGCATGGAATGTAATGTAAATTTACACAGGCAGTGACATGATTAAAATCGCCTATTACTTAGCCATGCGAAATCGCAGGGAAAAACGCATGCAGAAACGCATCCGCATGCGATTTCGTCAGCGGTGGAATCCAGGCGATTCCGCACCGCAATAGTGGAAACGAGCCCTAAGTAGAGTATACCAGCGTAGTGGGTATAGGCATACTGTAAGGGCCCATTTCCACTTGTGCAATGCGAGTTTGTTATCGAAAATGCAGAAGCGAATTTGCGCACGTTTTCGCACATGTTAGTAAGTTTGCGAATTTTAACCATGTCAGTACCTGTGTGCTTTTAGGGCCGTTTCCAATACAGCGAATCTGCATATGTAAAATAAATGTAAGAGCACACAGGCACTGATATAGTTAAATTCACATCCTTACACAGGAACGCGAAAACGCATGCGAATGAAAATTTGCATTTAAATTTGCATGCGCATGTGAATTCGTTTATGCGTTTTCCACATAGAAATTGCACCGCACTCGTCGAAACGGCCCTTACATTGATTTTATGCAAAAACGTACGCTTATTTGCATGGAAAATTCGCATCGCGAAAACGCATGCGAATTTCCTATTAATTACGTTGCATGCACAAGGCAGTGTGCGAATTCTGATGGCTCTGCTGTGCAGATTTTTCCTGTACAGAAAAACACTGTTGTCCTGACAAGTGGAAACAGGCTAATTAACTTGTATTGGTTATGCGATTCTGCGTGCAGAAAACGCATGCAATGCAGATTCGTGATAATGGAAACGGGCCCTAAAGAGAGCCAAAGGTGGGTTTCTGCAATTCATATAGGACAAAGAGGCACATTTTGTATATTATCACCAGCCTCTGTGTCCTTATAGAATGCTGCCAAAAATGCTCTAATGGGTCCCAGCCCTCAGTGAGATTTGAGGCGGATACGATTCTATATCACAGAGTGAAATTTCACCAACCGCACACCAATGAGGCATAACCGTAAACAAATTATAGGTACGTGACCGCGTGCCCGTAAGTGAGACTACACAGATGGCGCCATCCACCGTAAACACCTTTATTTTTTCCAAGGAAAGAGAAAAATGGATTAGTCATGGGGATCATTTTAATAGCTCTCCGGTACTCTGAAAGTCAATGTTTTCAGATGTCTTTTCCATTTCAGGAGTCAGAAACAGATTGCGGCACGTCCTGGCGGGAGATTAACACAGCTTGATTTCCGCATAAGCCGTGTCCATTGTGCATTACCACACGGCTAAAAATTAATCCGACAGCGCAGGCTGGCGAGATGGCCGACGTCCTGGCCTACTTCTGCCCTTTTGTCGGGTGACTCCTTGGCAGATGTGGGCTCAGCCTGGTCACAAACAAAGGAGGCTGCGTGTAATCTGCCCGGCTGGAGGAAAAATGTAATTTAATTGTTTAGTCTTTCACGGGCATGCCAAAGCGTATTACTGCAAGAGGACCGGTGACATGCACACGGCAGCCATTACACGCAATCAGCCAAAATATTCCTCTCTGTTCAGCCTCACAGACATGAACTTATCTAGAAACCTGGTTCTGCCTTCTAAAAATGCAGTGACATGAAAACACAATCAGATCAGAATCAGTTTTATTCGCCAAGCACTACTGGGTCGTGCCCGGAATGGGATTTGGCAACAGCAGCACAAACTGGAAGTAATACAATGCAACATGCAAACAGAGCAGTGCAACAGCATTGACAGAAAACAGTCAATAAGCAGCTACAGCTTCAAGGGGTCGGAAGTAATCCATGGAAGGGGCCTGTACAGAGTTCATAAGTGCTACACCTTGGGGTCCTGACAGAGGTGGCCTCGGAACCTCCGATCCGACAGGAGCCATCTGAAGTAGCTATGGCCTGTGTGGGAAGTGTTTATCAACACAAAATTACTGTACTTGTACCTAAACTGAATATTAATTGAAAATAAAAGCCTGTTCACAAGGGCGCTAAACGACAGGGCATGGCGCTCGTTGCTTAACCTCCCTGGCGGTTAATTTATTTTTCAAAATGGGCAAAAATCCTTTTTTTTTTTGTTTCATGTTAAGCTACCAGAGTGGTAGCTACATGAAACACCACTAGAGGGCACATGTGGCCCTCTAGTGCGATCGTCGCCGGCATCAATAGCAAACAGGGGAGCGCGTATATAACGTGTTCCCCTGTTTGGCTTCTCCTGTCGCCATGGTGACGATCGGCATGATGTCATGGACGTCAGCCGACGTCCTGACGTCCTGCGCACTCGATCCAGCCCATAGCGCTGCCCGGAACTCATTGATCCGGGCAGCGCAGGGCTCTGGCGGGGGGAGCCTCTTCCGCCGCTGCGTGCGGGCGATCGCCGCAGAGCGGCGGCGATCGAGCTGTGCGGGCGGCTAGCAAATTGCTGGCTGCGCGCAGAGCACTTTGAATGGGGCAAATCGCCCCAGTAGACCCTGAGAAATCCTCCTGCGCGGCATAGCCAGAGCTCAGCTCGGGCTTACTGCCAGGGAGGTTAAGCACCGTCCATTCAATGAATGGACAGCACTTGAACAACCGTTTACACGAGCGCTGCATTCCAATCCCGATTTTTCCTGTCATTTTAGGTGATCCTGGAAGCAACATACAGCGTTTTTAGTACTAGTTGTGTAATCTTGTCGAGTTTCTGGAGCTCTGCACATCCATTCATTCGGGTACAGCCTCTGTATGAAAGGGCTGCCAGGTCTCCCGCTGTACAAATTGAACGCAAGTATACCTGTGGGTAGCTGAATTCATTTCTTCAATCTGTATTCAAAATCTTTTAGATTAGATTTAGTACATAATTTGCATCTGTTTTGCATTTAAGGCATGTATTTAGCCCCATTGGGGCTCTACATGCCTCTGTTGGTTTTCATTTCAGGTGCAGCCTTGAGCGCTGTCATTTGTCTGCCTGCTTGATGAAATGTGTATACCATTTACGATCAGCAGCACAAGGAAAAATTATGTTTTTATTGTTGGACTAGTGTTAGGTCTTCCCCATTAGGTCTTCATTGCCGCGGGGAAGTCAAGTAGGGAATAATCTGTGCACAAATGACTTACTGAAGCCAACACCCTCCTTATATCGGTTTTGAGTGCTAGTTGTGTGATGTTGTCCAGTTTCTGGAGCTCTGCACATCCATGCAGATAGATCATTCGGGTACAGCATCAGTATGCAAGCGCCGCCATGTCTCCCGCTGTACAAATTGAACACAAGTATACCTGTGACTAGCTGCATTCATTGCTTTAATCTGTATTCAACATCTTTTAGATTAGTACATGATTTGCATCCGTTTTGCATTCAAGGCATGTATTTAGCCCCATTGGGGCTCTGCATTGCCTCTGTTAGTTGTTATTTCAGGTGCAGCCTTGAGCGCTGTCATTTGTCTGCCTGCTTGATGAAATCTGTATTTTGTATATTGGTGTATTCCATTTGTTTGTATTATTCTGTACCCCATAATCGTTTTAGTCTGTACAACGCCCCGGAATAGGTTTGCACTTCATAAATCAATAATAATAATAATAAATCAGGGTTCATCATACATTGTATATTCATGCAGGGGCATGATCAGGACCCGGGGACTAAGATTACTAGTGGCTGGATAGTGTAATGGTTAAGGGCTCTGCCTCTGACACAGGAGACCAGGGTTCGAATCTCGGCTCTGCCTGTTCAGTAAGCCAGCACCTATTCAGTAGGAGATCTTGGGCAAGTCTCCCTAACACTGCTACCGCCTATAGAGCGCGTCCTAGTGGCTGCAGCTCTGGTGCTTTGAGTCCGCCAGGAGAAAAGCGCAATATAAATGTTCTGTTTTTGTTTGTTTGATTACTATAGCTAGAAGTTTACTTTATCAGGATTTACTATAATCGTACCTGCCAGTCAAAGTAAGCCTGTGGAGGAACAAAATATTTAAATTTAGAGACTTGCCTAAACAGTGGGAAGCCTCTGGAGTAATCACCCTCCCTCCAACCCACCATTGCAGCTTGGGACCCACTTCTTCGCGGCTGTGCCCCCATCTGAATTACTCCGTACTGGGCATGTGTAAGTAAGGTCTACACATGCCCAGTAGAATGAAGCTGCTCATGAACAGGAAGGGGGGGGGGGGGAGGTGACACACGTCACATACAAGTGTCACGCACGTCCAATTTTGATTGGCCAATTGTACTACCTACATGCAATATTAAGGCAAATACTATGAACAGATTGTGTAGGGAGGCTCTAAGGCAGGAGGCTCAAACTCGATTTACCTGGGGGCCGCAGGAGGCAAAGTCAGGATGAGGCTGGGCCGCATAAGGAATTTCACAATCGCCGCCTCTGCCCGCCCCTCTCACTCTTCCTTCACAGAGAGGGGCGGGGAGAGGTGGCGATTGACATCAGGAGGGGCAGAGCTGAAGCTGAAAGCTCTGCCCCTTCCAGGAAATGCCGGCGGATTTCCCCCCGGGCGATTTAGGGGCTCTGCAGCCCTCGTTTAGCGGCGGGGATGCGGCGGATTACTTGGGAGCACTGAAGCGAACTATAAGGAAGTTTTTTCCGGAGAGGGCCACAAAATATTGTATAGAGGGCCGCAAATGGCCCACGAGTTTGAGACCCCTGCTCTAAGGCCTCTTTCACAGTAGGACATTGCATTTGATGCAACGTTAAAATCGCAACACAAATTACAACGCAATGCCCCAAAAAAGTCGCACCGCAACTTAATGCCCCGTGACGCTCGCATACAGTAGAGCATACAGGCAATGAAAACTATGTTTCCAAGTCATTACTGAGCATGTGCAAATAGGCCTATGCAGCTAATAACGTGTATAACGCACTGCATGCAGCACTTTCACTTAACATGCAGCGTTAGTCACCAACGCAATGTGTGCACTGTGAATGGGGCATTGATTTTTCATTGCAGTGAGTTATTCTGCTTTAAATGTTGTTTTAACGTGCGACTTTAACGGCCCACTGTGAAAGAGGCCTTATATTACATGGAGGTGGTAAAATTAGCCAATCAAAACTGGATGGGTGTACCAGGACTTTACTCACACTGCCCCTTTGTCCCTTCTCCCCTCTCCACTGAACAGTACATGCCGCTCACCTATAGCTGATCATCATCGCTGTACTGCAGCGGTTCCCTGAACTTTCATCCTTAAGACTGAGTATCAATTATTAGGGGTGGCAGGGATTAAAATTTAAGATGGTGTTGCAGTTGCATAACTAGGGCAATTTCCCTTCACACGGAATCACACAGGTCCAGTCTATGATAAGTGGAGCAATAATAGTGAATAATAATAATAATAGCAGAAAAGGAATAACGACGGGTGTGAAAGCCATTAGCAGAGGTCGGCCTGCTGGGTGAGTAACTCAGAAGTTGCAGCCAATGAAGATGACCTAATAACGATAAAGACTGTTTGGGTACAGAGGTTGCTCAGCTAGAAAAGCAATCCTGACAGCATCAAAGCGGTAATACACTTATCAGAAGTCGAGGAAATGAAGACAATAGCATGAGAGATCATAAGGAGCCGCAAGCCAAAGGTGCTTATATGCAGCTAGCGGTCTTGCAGCTCAATCACTGAATTCGATAAGGTTATCGAATTGGCATACTTCTTGCTGCATCAATTCGCATCTGATCAATGATTCCACTGAATCCCGAAATTGGTCAAATGTATATATCGAGCATAGTGAACATTCCGGGGGCGCGAGGGTAACAGGGTTTGATACCGAGACGACTGATGTACCAATCCCACAATCAGATTTGATGAGAGACACATCTGACTTATGGTCGATAGGACCCATACAGCGCTATATGTATGGACACCTTGAGGCCTCGTTCACATTGCAGTCCGTATTTCGGCAACACGTGAGGGAGGCAGAACCGCACACACATCAGAAGTGCCTAGACTGCACGGTCTGATGTTCACATTACATGTGTTGCGAATCAGTGTGGCCCGCGAACGCATGCTGCACATATTTTTTAACAAAACGCGTGGCTAACCCATTCACTACAAGTAAATGGGATCACCCATGCAACGCATACAACCGCAGATTGCGTGCGATCGTATGCGTAGCGTTCCGATCGCACAGCCATCTGTAGGTTGTAATGTGAACGAGGCCTAAGTCAAATGAAAATGTACAAAAAATGAAAGGACTAACTCAATAGAGACACTCAAAACAAAGTCTGTTCTCCAAGTTACATTGCTTTGACTCATCAGTCTGCTGTGTCGCATAAGGTCCACACACGCTAGATAAAAGTAGGTGCATGCAAACTAACGACATCTCTCAAACGACATTACCCAGCAAAATAAAAAATGACAAGTAGTTTAGAATATCTGTGTGTGTGAACATTGTAGTTTAAATGATTACACAGAACACAGGTCATTTAAATCGTGCTTTTCTCCTGGCGGACTCAAAGCGCCAGAGCTGCAGCTACTCGGACACGCTCTATAGGCAGTAGCGGTGAGAGACTTGCCCAAGGTCTCCTACTGAATAGGTGCTGGCTTACTGAACAGACAGAGCCGAGATTTGAACCCAGGTCTGCTGTGTCAGAGGCAGAGCCCTTAACCATTACACTATTACCAGCCAACTGCACAATAATTGCCTAATAGAGGGCTGAACTGATCCACCAATTGGATCGGGCAGAATACCTGATGTCTGACATTAACGTAGTTTAGCTACATTTTTTTAACATCAATCGCCTGTAATTGCAAAACCTGACGCTCGAACCGTGTGTAATGCTATAGCTTGATTTCACAGCAAAGCTGTTAGGGAAAGTATGTATTTTTTGGATCTCTACAGGTGAAACTCGAAAAAATAATATTGTGCAAAAGTCCATTTATTTCAGTTAGGGCTTGTTCACCACTGCAGGCGTTTTTGGCTTTTTTTTTTCGCCCGCATGCGGTTTGTAAAAAAACGAACCCTGACCACGTGGACAATGAATGTCTATGAGAAGGTTCATATCAGCGCGGGTCGTGCGCTGTGCGAGCAGCAAAGCGGTGCGTGTACCATTTTCGGGGCGATTCCACTTCAAAGGTATAGGTAAAACGCGAAACGCTCACAAAATCGCTTTGTACAGCGATTGCGTTTTTAAGAATAAACACATTGTATTTATTATTTTCTGGGTCAAAAAGTTCACTTCCGGACTTGCGTCAGGCAGTAAATTAAAAAACCGCTCTGGAAAACCGCTTGGAAAACCGCTTAGCACAAAAACAAAAATCGCCCACCCAAGCACCAGGAAACGGAAAAAAAAATATGCGGCAAAAACTGCCCAACGCTAACAGAACGCAATTTGAACGAGGCCTAATTCAACTTAAAAGTGGAAACTAATATATGGAATAGGGACCCTCTGCAGGTGTTTTAGATAAGCTGATTAGGGTCTGATACTTTGAGCCTAGAATATTGAACATTTTCACAATATTTTGATGCTAGGTACACACGATAACATTTTCTGGCAGATTTACCTCCCAGATCGACTTTTCCCAACATGTCCAATTTGAATTTCGATCGATTTTATGGAAAATCGATCAGAAAATCGAATGGCAAATCGATCAAAATTCAGATCGGACATGTTGGAAAAAAATCTGGTATTTCTGCCAGAAAATTATATCGTGTGTACCAAGCATTATAATATTGTGAAAATGTGCAATATTCTAGTCTCAAAGTGTCAGACTGTAATCAGCTAATTCATCCAAAACACCTGCAAAGGGTTCCTATGCCATATATTAGTTTCACCTTTTGTGTTGAATTACTGAAATAAATGGACTTTTGCACGATATTCTAATTTTTCAAGTTTCACCTGTACATGCTTGTTGCACATCATCGATATAAAGAATGTATACTTTCTTGGGGGAGGAGAATCTATAGATTGTTCTATATCTTTGTTCTATGCAATTGAGTCATATTTCACATCTTACTTACTGTTGAAGTACACAGAGGAACAAACACATAGCCCTGAGAGCCAACACAGCAGTATTTACCTATTGCATGTCTGAACAACAAGATTACTCCGTGACTTGCTTTGCGTACTCACCATGATGGATGTTGCCCATCGGGGATCGGATCCCCTTGTGCCACATCGCTGGGCCGGGCTGCTCAGACGCGAGTTAGCTGTGTAGCGGACGACACACTGCGTTACCATGTGGGGAGGCGGAGGGACACTGGAGCGTCGCATACGTGACGTCACACGATGGGTGGGGGAGTGTAGGGACAGTGGGATTGGCCATCTCGGGGGCCTACTGTACACACACCTGATCAATCAACTGGGGTGGTCATTATTGGCTGCCTCAGCCGACTTTAGTGAAGCATTTGTATGAGCCTTAAATTGTAACTGTCGGCATAAAATAAAAAAATCAATTCTTTTTTTATCTGGTAAACACGTTATAAGGATGCTAAGCAGGCAATCCAAAAGTTATCACTCTTTTCTCATCCATAAAACAACATTCCTCAGTTTCCCTGGCTCTTATTTGGTACATCTGCCGCACAAGGGAAGTTGCAGTGCATGCTGGTTTTTGTTTTTTTTTGCTTCTTTACTTTCTCCTCAGAAATAACTAATGCAGCCTGATTGGCTGACGCCTCTTTCCCTCCTGTTTTTCCCTCTCACACCTTTGTTCCTCTCTGATTGGCCACAATTTCTCATGCCGAGACATGCACTTTCTATTGCAGAGCTGGTGGGAGTGCCTGAAGACTGGGAGGAGGGCGGGCAATATATACACAATCAGGCAGAGGAGAGTAAGGGAGGAAATTACATCAGGACTGGCTTTAAGATAGACACAGTTAAAATGGAGAATCCTAAGAAGGATTTTCTCTTTTTTTTACTATAGAAAAATCACTAAAATCAAAACGTGGACAGTGCAATACATATGTTATGTACGTAGAGCAAGTATTTATTTACTTATATATATGTGGAGTTTTTTTCTGAGATAGTATAGCTGACAGCTCCTCTTTAAAAAATGACCTGCCAAAAAACTCAAGGTACGTACACACCCGTGATATCTGCCACCCGTCAGGGACTGGGACTCGATCTCCTTGGGTGACATAGTTGGGGCAGCCTGTACAGAGGCATGTCAGCAATCTAGCTTACCACACATCCTGTTGCTATGCGTTGAGTGTGTGACATCACGCAGCAGGTGGGGGTGGGAGCAGAGTCCTCAAAGAAACTGTCGGTCCGTTGGGTGAGTCAATCCGCCAGGCAGATCGCTCACAGGTTGGGGGCTGCCTTACACATGGATTATCGGCTAGGGTGGTCGTTATCCGAATTCCTAAAGCTTTGCACGTCAAAGCTATACTGAAACAACTGCGGCTTTGCAGCAGCACGGGTACCGCGATTCGGAATCCATTGAAAATAAGACCTTAATTTAGTGTTTCTCAAACCTGTCCTCGTGACTCCCCAACAGCGCATGTTTTGCAGGCAACCTCACAGGTGTGGTAATTAGTGTCTACAGCTACATGGAATGCACCTAGCTGAGACACTAATTACCCCACCTATGCACAGGTGAGGCTGCCTGCAAGACATGCACTGTTAGGGGGAAAGTCACCAGGACAGGTTTGAGAAACACTAGGAGCGGTGCGATGCGGCTACATAGCCGCATCGCACCACAGGTATGCTGAAACACGTGCACGACAATGCAAGAGTTTCCACTGCGTGCATGTTGTACGGAGCGGTGCGATCCGAGAATCTGCAGCATGCTGAAGATTCTCGCATGGCCGCATCCGCGTCCCATCCCTTCAATTGACTTCCGTATCGGGAGATGCGGAAGTGACGTGGGCACTGGTGAAAGTGATTAGTAGCTGCATTGCATCACTCGCCAATGGAAAAGGGCCCTTAATGAAAAGAAAGACATGCAAAACTGATGCCTCAGTAAAGTGGAAAAAGCTTTTTGATCAGATTAAATCTCTATGAATGCCCTCCTCAAGCTCTTCCTCCTTCTCAAGCTCCTTTGCAAATTAAGGTCAGAAGTAAATATTAGCAGTAAAATGAGGCCAGACTGATAAAGTAAATAGCCACATCCTCAAACATGTTTGTGTAGTGCATTAGGGATAATTCATCAGCTGCAGCGTCATAAGTAATGCTAGGTAGGTACACAGGATACAATTTTCTGGCAGATTTACTGTCAGAGCGACCATTTCCAATAGTTCTGATCTGATTTCCGATCTATTTTCTAATTCGTTTTCCATAGAAAAGAATGGAAAATCGTTTGGAAATCAGATCGGACCTGTTGGAAATAGCCGATCTGGCAGAAAATCTGCCAGAAAATTGTATCGTGTGCACCTAGCATGATAATTGTATGTAAACTGTTGAAAGAAAAAAAAAAAAAAAAAACAGTTGTTGTACCTACATACGTATTACGTAAACTCATACAGGGCCTCAATTCACTAAACTTATCTCCTATCTTTAATAACTCTTCTAGAGTTGTTACCATGGTGATAAGGCATGTAGTATTCAGGAAACCATTTTACCTCAGGCAAGCCTAAAGTTAACTCTTCTGTCTTTAAATTAACTCTCCAATCCTTAAAATAACTCCAGAGTTAAAGACAGGCTGTTAATTAGCTGCATGTGTAAATAACTACAGAGGAGGTAAATTAACTACAGAGGAGGTAAATTAACTACAGGAGAGGTAACTTAACCTCCTTGGCGGTAATCCCGAGCTGAGCTTGGGGTATGCCGCCGGAGGTCGCCGCTCAGGCCCTGCTGGGCCGATTTACGTTCTGAAAAAAGCAGCACACGCAGCCGGCACTTTGCCAGCCGCGTGTGCTGCCCGATCGCGTGCAGCGGCGAAAGAGGGTCCCCCCAGCCGCCCGAGCCCAGCGCAGCCGGAACAAACAGTTCCGGCCGGCGCTAGGGGCTGGATCGGGCGGCTCTGACGTCAGGACGTCACTCCGCTCGTCGCCATGGCGACGAGGAAAGCGAAACAAGATAGGCCGCTCATTGCGGCCTATCTTGTTACTTTCGATTGCCGGAGGCGATCGAAAGTACGCTTCCGGAGCGCCCTCTAGTGGGCTTTCATGCAGCCAACTTTCAGTTGGCTGCATGAAATATTTTTTTTTTAATTAAAAAAAAACCACATTGCAGCCTCCCTGGCAAAATAAATAAACCGCCAGGGAGGTTAAGGAATGAAGAGGTAAGATAACTCTCTCACGTGTGGAGGTAAGTTTTCTCTTGCCTTATTATCTCCAGCATGATCTTAGTGAAATGAGGCCATTGTCTGCGTCCAATAAGCAATTGCCAAGTCAGATACCTTGTAGGCGCAAATTTCTTTGGCCAAATACATTCAATAGTTCAGATTCGATATCTGAAATAGATTATTTGATAGAACTTAAAAATCCAACGTTTTAAGTCCATGTTTAAGTCTGTTTATCAAAGGAAAAAGGCTCAGCAGGCCAAATAAAATAAAAATTTAAGAGAATCTGAAGTGAAAATAAACGTACCTTATATACTCGCGTATAAGCCTAATTTTTCAGCACAAAAAAAAAAGTGCTAAAAGGTTATCCCCCTTGGCTTATATGTGAGTCAGTGGAGCAGGACGGATAGTAGAGCAGGTTACTGGCTAGGGGCTACGGAGGCACGGAGAGTGACGTCCTTTATTGTGCAGGCTATACACCTGCGTTGTATAGCCTGCACAATAGAGGATAAAGGACGTCACTCTCCGTGCCTCCGTAGCCCATGAGGAGTTGCTAGGGCAACGAAACGTTGGGCGGAGCCACGGAGTGACGTCATAGCGCACAACGCTCGCTGGATGCGGCGGGATTGTCTGTGTGCAGTAGGCTCGGTATCTTTTAGAGCACTAGCCAGTAAGATATTGCTGAGAGGGACGCTAGATGACAGAGGCGTGCGCCTTGTCACAAGCTTAGTGCATCTCATCTCTGCATACCCCTGTACCTGGAATCAGGTAGTTTGTCAAACAAGGGGCTGGCTGTGTTTCATTTTTTGATGAAGTCTTCTGACCCAATGAGGGGTTATACACCACTGATCTGTTTTTAACCACTTTTTAAATAAACTGGTACGCTTTCACGCGATGTGGAATTCGTTTTTTGCTTACACAGACTGGGAATAACCGAGAGAGGACTGCCAGAGAGGCTGCGGGGTGGCCAATACCCAGAATGCGAGCATTGGCCTTGGAGGCCTAGAAGTCTGGTGAGTCTTTCCCCGAAGGGGGGGCTTTTTCATTATAGGATATATTTGCTGTGTTTAAGAAGGAACAGGCAGAGAAGAGCGCTTAACCACTTTACTGAAGAACTCTATTTTGATGGTTGCACGCATCTAGGAAGAGCGCTCCCACATGACAACTATTATATGAGCAAGGACATTATACATGTGGTTACTACCTGCCAAAGTGTTTTATTTAGAATTTAGCACCTGTAATATGAATGTTTGATGAATGTTTGATTCATTACCTTTTATAAAATTTTAGAGGTGACCTACTTAACGCCTGACTCAGCATATGAGCGCAGTATCAGGGTGCTGTAATTGTTGTGAATTTCATATTGTTTCCAGTACAGGAAGAATTAAGAAACTTCAGTTATCGAAGCAAAAGAGCTTCTCTGAGTTCTCTGACTAATTTAGTCAGAGAGCAGTGCTCTTTTCTGAAGCACTTATCTCAACCTGTTTGTTTAAAGTGTCCCAGAGATGAATAGGGATAAAAATGCATACATAAACCTGGGGCTTCCTCCATCTCCCTCTGGCCTTATTGCTCTCTAGGCGCTGTCCTCCGCCTCCTCGATCTTCCATAACAGGTCCCGGTATCTTCGGCCAGTCTGTGCATACACAGGAGAGTTTTGCCTGCGCAGTAATTCTGCTCAGGCTCAGAAAACTCCCGGAGATCCAGGAGGAGGAGGAGAACGGCGTTGAGGGAGCGAGGGGACTGGAGGAACCCCCAGGTATGAATGAATTTTTTTCTCCCCATTCATCTCAGGTTTCATAAAAATCATAAACTTTTGAAGCAGTTTGCCGCTAGATCTGCTGTGTAAACTCTCTAAACTTTAGATAAGATATATAGACAAGTTACTTGTTATAGTTAGTTTTTAATCTCAGATCCACTTTAAACACCTATATAACTGAAAATAAAAGTATGAGACTTTTCTTTACTACTAATGTTCTATGAATTACCCGTACTACACATACAATGCATTATATCAATTTTTTTCACTTTAGTGTTACACTTAAGGACCGCAGCATTTTTTCTGTGATCTGTGCTAGGTGGGCTCTTCAGCCCCCAGCACAGCTCAGCTTTCAGGCAGGGCGATCAGACTGCCCCCCCCCCTTTTTTTCCCCTAGGGGGATGTCCTGCTGGGGGGGGGGGTCTGATTGACGCCAGCTTGCTGTGCCTAGCGGTGGGGGGGGGCTCCTTAAAGCCCCCCCTCCGCAGCGCTATTATGCCCTCCCTCTCCTCACTATGGGCGGTACAGGACAGCGAGCATCAGGCAGACGGTGGCGATCCCCAGCCAGTCAGAGGCTGGGGATTGCCGATCTTCTTTACAGCGCTGTTGTCACAACAGCGCTGTGCGACGTAAACACCGGGGATTTCCTCCCCGGGTGTTTACATTTCGCCTGCGAGCCGCGATCTGTGGCTCGCAGGCTGTTCACGGAGCCCCCCCACCGTGAACTGACAGGAAACGACCGCTCCATGGAAATCCACATGTGACCAGCTGCCGCCTATCGGCGTTGTCTGGTTATTAAGTAATTAAGACCAGTAAGTGCACTGCTCGTTATTTAAGAGAGTGTCTGAGATAGGTGGCGTCCTCCATCTTCTACCTAGGGATTATATGGACTAGAATGCCATTATATAGACCAGTGATGGCTAACCTTGGCACTCCAGCTGTTGTGGAACTACAAGTCCCATGAGGCACTGCAATACTCTGACAGCTCTAAACATAACTCGGGGAGTCAGAGGCATGATGGGATTTGTAGTTTTGTCACAGCTGGAGTGCCAATGTTAGCCATCGCTGATATAGATCAATGTCCTGCACACAGTGTGTGTGAGATATCCCCACTGTTGATTAAAAAAACGTTTCAGTCTTAAAGGATCTTTCAGAATACTGCAGAGCTGTAGACAAAAAGTACAGGTAGTCCCCATTAATGAACAATATAGTGACTATAGGTTCATTCTTAACCTGAATCTGTCCATAAGTTGAAGCACGTTGCCATCCCTGTCCCTCTTATGCCCACCAGCTCCTACAGTGCCCCCTCTGTATCACCTCTGTCCCCCATTCCTACAGTGTCCCCCCCTCTGCCTCCACTGTTTCACCTCTGTTCCCCCGGGCTAACAGTGTCCTCCTCTGTGCCACCTCTCCCCACTGTGTCACTTCTGTCCTCCTGTGCCCTCTGTAACTTTACCGGTTTAAAACCTTTCTGTGAATTTTTTAAATACTTTGGCCTCAATTCACTAAGATCATGCTGGAGATAATAAGGCAAGAGAAAAAAAAAATTACCAGCCCACATCGATCTTGCCTTATTAAGGTGTAGAGGTAAGTTTTCTCAGTGAGAGAGTTATCTTATCACTTCAGTCCTTACGTTACCTCCTCTGTAGTTATTTTCACATGCAGTTAATCAGCAGCCTGTATTTAACTTTAGAATTCTGTAGTTATTTTAAGGATTGAAATGTTAACTTTAAAGATCTATCCTTAAAGGGATACTGTAGGGGGGTCAGGGGAAAATTAGTTTAACTTAACCGGGGCTTCTAACGGTCCCCCGCAGACATCCTGTGTTGGCGCAGCCACTCACCGATGCTCCGGCCCCGCCTCCGGTTCACTTCTGGAATTTCAGACTTTAAAGTCTGAAAACCACTGCGCCTGCGTTGCCTTGTCCTCGATCCCGCTGATGTCATCAAGAGCGCACAGCGCAGGCCCAGTATGGTCTGTGTCTGCGCAGTACACTCCTGGTGACATCAGCGGGAGCAAGGACACGGGCGTGCAGGCGCAGTGGTTTTCTGACTTTAAAGTCAGAAATTCCAGAAGTGAACTGGAGGCGGGGCCGGAGCATCGGTGAGTGGCTGCGCCAACACAGGATGTCTGCGGGGGATCATTAGAAGCCCCGGGTAAGTTCAGCTCATTTCCCCCCCCGACCCCCCTACAGTATCCCTTTAACTTAAAGACAGAAGAGTTAAGTTTACTACATGCCTTATCACCATGGTGATAACTCTAGAATTATTAAAGTCAGGAGATAAGGTTAGTGAATTGAGGCCATTTTCTCAAAAACTACAGATGCAACTCAAAAAATTAGAATATCCTGCAAAAGTAAATTTTTGTCAGTAATTCAACATAAAGGGAACCTAAACTGAGAAGCATATGGATTTTCCTTTTTAAAATAATACCAGTCGCCTGACTCTCCTGCTGATCCTGTGTCTCTAATACTTTTAGCCACAGCCCCTGAACAAGCATAGAGATCAGGTGCTCTGACTGAAGTCAGACTGGATTAGCTGCATGCTTGTTTCAGGGTGTAATTCAGCCACTATTGCAGTCACAGAGATCAGCTGGACTGCCAGGCAACTGGTATTGTTTAAAAGGAAACATCCCTATCCCTCTCTTCGCATTCCCAGCCTGTATATCGCCCCCTATGCTGCTATTGCAGCCAGGAGGTGCCAGGAGGCCACAATAGCAGCATAGGGGGTGATATACAGGCTGGGAACGCGAAGAATCACTCGCGTTCCCATGCCTGTCGGCCGATGACGGCAAAACCAGAAGTGTTCGCCGGCGGGTCCTGGACCATCGGAGCGGAGCTGCGAGGGCACTGATCGGCTGCAGGGGGCTGAGGGAAGCCCCAGGTGAGTAAATCTCATTTTTTTCCCTTGACTTTAGGTTCACTTTAAAGGCCCGTTTCCACTAGACACAGTGCGATCATAACACTGCACTGCATTTAAACTGCAGCACCTGAATTTCCCGCCGCGAAGCAACGGAAGTTATGGAGCATGCTGCAGACTTCTGCAGTACGCATCCAAGTCCCCATTGCCGCTAACAGGAAGCCGCATGGCGTCAAATCCTGTACCTGCGGGGGGATGCGGCGATCGCCTCACATCTCAAATGCCAGTGGAAACGGGCCCTTAAAGGTAAAATATATGAATTAAGGTCCGTACACACGCCGGACTGGAGGCAACGACGGGTCCGTCGTCACCTCCCGCTGGGTGGGCGTTCCAACGACAGTCCGGCGTGTGTACGCACTGTCGGCGGACTGATACGGCTGTTTCTGAGCGATCCGCCAGGCGCTGTACTGTCTGCTGAAAACCCACCCAGCGGGAGGTGACGACGGACCAGTCGTTGCCTCCAGTCCGGCGTGTGTACGGACCTTTAGACTCATTACATGCCAAGAGATATATTTCAAGCCTTTATTTGTTATAATGTCGAGGATTATGGCTGACAGCTTATGAGAAACCAAAAATCTAAATCTCAGAGCATTAGAATATTGTGAAAATATTCAATATTCTAGGCTCAAAGTGTCAGACTAATCAGCTAATTCATCCAAAACACCTGCAAAGGG